>NC_088981.1:71453787-71481287 GCF_963932015.1 Anas acuta
AGGGCAGCCCCCAGCCCAGGCTCCTTCGGGGGAGCCGGGATCCTATATATTCGTTGCCGCTCGGGAGGGAAATACAAGATTTTACAAGATTTTTTTTTTTCTTTTCGCTATTTCGGGGGGTGCGGATCCAAAGCACAGCCTGCCCCCCACTCCCCCCAAAAAATCCCTCCCCTCCGCTATCCCCTTTTCCCCCCCACCCCACAACCCGGGCCAGGCTGCAGAGCCGTGCCCGGGGATGCTGCTCGGAGCCTCGGGCGCGTTATTACCCACTTGTTGATCCCGCCGGCTTGCTCATGCTCGAAGCCCCCCGGGAGCCGCCGAGTCGGGGGCGAAGTGTCGGGGACCCCCCCCCCGGCTTTAGGGCGGGCAGGTGCCTCCCCTCGGGGCTTCTCAGTGCTGCGGGGGCCGGCACATCCTCGCCGCCCGCCCGCCCGGCGATGTCCTCCTCCCGAGGAGCGAAAAGAAGGGGGAAAAATAGATATAAAAAAGAAAAAAAAAAAAGAAAAAAGAAACGAAATTGAGCCAAAGTTGGAGCCGCCCCCCCCCCCCCGGCACAAGATGCTCGCGGGACCCCGGCAGGGTGCGGGGGGTGCGGAGTGGGCTCTCCACCGCGCTCCTGGGAGGCAGAGCAGCGAGGACAACAATGAGGAGGAGGAGGAGGAGGAGGAGAGGAGGAGGAGGAGGAGGAGGAAGGTAGGATGGGGAGCGGGGAGCCGCCGAGCGCCTCGGAGCAGCGAGATCAGAGCCGGGCGAAAGAAGGCGAGGGGGGGGAAAGGCGTGAGAGGAGGAGGCTGTCGCTGCCTCCCCGACAGCGAGCGGGCTGCGAAGGGAAAAGGTTTCCACAAGTTCATCGCGCCCCTCGGAGCTGCCTTGGAGCTTTTCGGAGCTGCGGGGCTTCGGCCCCTCTCTAATAGCGGCGGAGGGGCTGTGACAGGCGGCGGGGAGGGGAGGGGACGGCCGGGGAGGGCAGGGGACGCCCCTCGCCCCCCGCGCTTCCCCTCTCGCTTTCCCCCCAAAATCCGGCGGCGCCTGACGTCACCGAGCGGCGGAGAGGGGTGAGAAAATGCTAATGGTGTTAATATGGAAGCCTCCGAGCGGCTCCCCCCCTCCCAAAAAAATAAAAAATAAAATAAAATAAAAACATAAAAATAAAAGTAAAAGCACCCGGCGGCTGCTCAGGCCGTTCCGCCTCTTCGCTCTCCCTGGGTCCCCGCCGCCAGAAAAAGCGACCCCCTCTAAAAAAAAAAAAAAAGCATAAATGAAGGGAAAGGAAAAAAAAATAGAGACAAAAGGAAAAGAGCAAGGAGGGAGAAAGATCCCGTTTCTTCTACGTTTCCCCGCGGTTCGCCCTGCTCCTCGCTGCGGGGCTCCGGGGGAGCATCCCGCAGGTTCCCCCCCGGCGGGGAGCAGGGCAGGAGGGTTTTTTCCCCCCCCCAAGGGACAGCTTTGCCCTGCCCCAGTTTGGGAAATCCCTGCACGTCCCGAAGTGCCCGGAGCTGAAGTCGCGGCTGCTGCCTGTGCGGAGCTGGGCAGGAGGAAGAGGAGGGCCCGGCCCCGCAGCGCTGGGGTGCCCGAGCCTTCCTCCCCCCTTTGGGAGCCCTGTGGCTCGGGGTTTTCACCCTCATCTTCCTCCCTGCGGCATGCTCGAGGGAAGGAGGCCGGGAACCAGCCTGGGGAGCGCTGTCCCAGCGTCCCGGGGAGTTGCTCCAGGAGGCCCAGGAAGCAAAGAAAGGCGAGGAAAGGGAGATGCAGGCGGATTTTCACTCCTCCGGGAGGGCAGGGAAAGGGTCACCTCCTTGGGCGACGGCCAAAGCACCAGGGGAGGAGAGGACGGGGCCACATTAGCAGGGCCCGGAGGCCAAAGCCGGGTTAATTGGCAGCAGGGCCCAAACCCGGCCCTGGGCACCCCCTGCACGAGCTGCTCCGAAGGTGAAAAAGAAGAGGTCAAACTCTGCCTCTCAGCCCAGAGCTCCTCCAACGCGCCCCGAGAAGAGCTCTCCCAGCCCCAGCTCTTCACGGTCAAAGCTGTTTCCATGGGCATTCGCTGTAGCCCAACTGCAGCGAGGCAGGGAATTATATTTAGCACCCAGTAATTACCATTTTTTGCCATTATTGCCACTTAGCATTTACCGTCGTATTTAGCTTTCTGTTTATTAGGCAGTCCCACGTATACAGAAGATGCTAATACAGTAATGGGAGTTATTGCCTCCTCGTAATGCCTCGGGAGCAGAAATGGCTATCAGCCCTCTGCAGAGGTGGCACGCGCTCCCTTTTCCCCAAATTTCTCCAGGGTGCTGGGCTGTGGCTGCCTGTGTGTGCTGGTGACACTTGTAGCTGCTGTGCCACAGTCCTTCTCTTGGTGTCTCAGCAGAAAGAAGATCTTGATGTGCCACCCATCCTTAAGGGCACTGCTTCTGCCTTCCCCTTGCTCCTCTTCTCTGTTCTTCAGATGTGGAGCCAAAAATATCATCAGTGAATAAAGGAAAGGGAAAGGGGAAGGGAAACATAAAGGCAAGGGGAAGGGGAAGGGGGAAGGGAAGGGAAGGGAAGGGAAGGGAAGGGAAGGGAAGGGAAGGGAAGGGAAGGGAAGGGAAGGGAAGGGAAGGGAAGGGAAGGGAAGGGAAGGGAAGGGAAGGGAAGGAAGGGAAGGGAAGGAAGGGAAGGGAAGGGAAGGGAAGGAAGGGAAGGGAAGGAAGGGAAGGGAAGGGAAGGGAAGGGAAGGAAGGGGGGAAGGGGAAGGGAAGGGAAGGGAAGGGGAAGAGAGGGGAAGAGAGGGGAAGAGAGGGGAAGAGAGGGGAAGAGAGGGGAAGAGAGGGAAGAGAAGAGAAGGAAGAGAGAGAAGAAGAGAAGAGAAGAGAAGAGAAGAGAAGAGAAGAAGAGAGAGAAGAGAAGAGAAGAGAAGAGAAGAGAAGAGAAGAGAAGAGAAGAGAAGAGAAGAGAAGAGAAGAGAAGAGAAGAGAAGAGAAGAGAAGAGAAGAGAAGAGAAGAGAAGAGAAGAGAAGAGAAGAAAGAAAAGAAAAGAAAAGAAAAGAAAAGAAAAGAAAAGAAAGAAAAGAAAAGAAAAGAAAAGAAAAGAAAGAAAAGAAAAGAAAAGAAAAGAAAAGAAAAGAAAAGAAAAGAAAAGAAAAGGTGAGGGAAAAGCTCAAGCTGACAGACATGTATGAATGTAGCAGAAGAGTACACAGATGTGTTGTTTTCATCTGTTCCTTTCCGTGGGAAACCATTGGGTAAGATCAGGCAAACCTGACATACTTTTTTTTCTCAAAAGGAGTTGAGGCTGGAAAAGACAGAACTGTTTTCTCCTGGGAGGAGGAACTGTTATTCCTTTGGGGTACATGAGGAACTGTCCCCACTTCCCTCCCCTGCTACAGGTGTCAGGAAGGAGCACTGCGATGATTGCAACAGCAAGCTCATGGCAAACAGGCGCTCAATTCTGTTCTTCTGGATTTGTGAGTCCACTCTGAAGCTGGGAGCTCCCTCCTTTCTTTTTAGGTCAGTCCCTGTTTCTGTGGCTCCTCCAGAAACCCATTGCCATACCCACAAGCAGGCAGACAGCCAGGCAAAGGCTGCTTCAGAAGAAGCCGTGCATGGTGTTTGGCTGTGCTGCCACGCGTGTTTCACCACCTGAGATGCACCCAGCCAGTGTGTGGTTGTCCATTTCCTCACCTGCTGAGGGCAAATCTTTGGCTGTGAGCCCCGGGCTGCAAAACCTTACCTGCATGGTGGTGTGGTACCGACTGAGGTGGCTTCACACACCTGGGGTGGGGTTTATCCTACCTGAAGGACACCTGGAAGTGCCCAAGAAGCTGTCGCATGAGGCTCCCTTTGCCATCCTTAAGGGACATCCAGGGTGCAGCTCCCTCCCCTGCAGAGGTAGCTGCAGTGCTTCTGGAGATGTCCTTTCCATGCCATTGATGGAAACGGCATTTCAGGATGCTTATTTTGTCCTATCTGACAGACTTTTGGATCTCAGTAAAACGAACTCACCTTCAGTGAACAAATCTCCGTGGAATGGCTGATCTAAAGTGCTCTGGGACACGATGAGGTGAAAATCTGAGAAGCAGAAAGATGATCCAATGAACAGACCATCCCGTAAACGCTCCCTCCCTCCTGGCACGAGAGGGCTTTCCTCTTGTTTAGATACGCTCTGTAAAGTGCAAACGTGTTCCTGCTGCAGCCGGGAGTGCCTTGCCCCGAGCCAGCGGCGCCCTGTGCTCAGCCGCTGCTCACCGAGGAGTCCTGATGAATTCACCACAGCTACCTCTGGTAGATTTTTGTCTTGAGCTGCTCTCAGCCCATCCTTGACCCGGATTTACCAATCCTGCAGAAAGTTAGAGAAGACCTGCAGTCCTTGCTGGTAAAACGGGGGTGAGTTTCTCCCTTGTGTGTGCGTGCTTGGTTAAAGAAGCCAACGACTGTGTTAAAAACAATGACTTCATATTTCTGTTTCCACGTGTGCATCTGATGGGCATGTGTTTGCAAAGCTGCCTTGAGCAGAATGACAGGAAAAATTGCACCTTGGAAAGACAGTTGGAAAAGAGAATGTGTCTAAGTCATTGCACTTTTTCTCAGTACTTTTATTCAGGGGTGGAACAAGCCTGAGTTCACTTGCAGCAATGAAATGCCCCATTAATCACATATGCCTTTGAAAGGGATATGTCAGGCTTGGCTTATACGCCTACATTGGTACCTGATCCCATCTAGACAATGTGAGACAAGTGCTTAACAAAGCAGCTCTAGTTAGTAACTTGACTTATTTGTTAGTTTGCTAGTTAGATATAAATCAAAGTGTCGTAATAAGCCAATGATGTAGCAGCAGCTGCAATCTAATTTAGAGGGAAACAGCCTCGTTTTAGTTTTACTGACAAGAACACAAAAGACAATATTGATACTGAAGGCAGCAGAGACACAGCAGTAAAAAACTAGTTAAGGGTCGGAATATGAGGGCAAAAATATCTCAATAAAAGAAAACGTGAAACAAGATCAGGTCTATACTTTAATAGTTGCAAATTGTCAGTGAAAGAATGCTGACTACAAGGAATAAATACATCTTGGAGCTATGCTGTGACATTTAAAAATCATTTTACCAATCTTTTAAATGAATATCTCTGGTTAAGTCCTAAATACTTGTGTGTGTGTGTGTGTAGGAAAGGGTTGCCTCAGCTATGACCCTGATTGATAGCACTTTGACTTTAATCATTTTTATGGTAGATTGGCTTCCCAAATTTTGCTGTAGAAGCCTATTAACAGGCTGACCTTTGAGGCAATCACACAATACACTGTGTAATGGCAGCAAAGAACGTTCTTCAGAAGGGACATATTTCTACCTGGCAATATAATGGCACGGCTCCATTGACTTCAATTTAGCTATGTCTCTTGATATTGGCTGGAGACCAGATCCCTGGCATCTATTTAGGGAAACAATTTTAGAACCAACAAAAATAAGTATTTCCAGATGCAGCATTGAGTCAGCACACAGCATTCAGTGCTGCCTGAGTGTATTGAGTCAGTTGGTGCAGATAGATTTTTAAGAAGAGATGACTAGTTTTATGACTATCTACGACATTTATAGACATTCTTGCTCTATCTCTTGCCTCATAAAATATAGGTCTCTGAATATCTTTGCAGGTAGAGCAATTACTTGCGAGTCCAAACAGAGAGGAGCACAGTATGTGTCACTCTGCAACTAACTAGATGCATTATGAGGTTAGCTGGGGGTTTCTGCCACTTGAAATATCAGAAATTGTTGAGGACAGGATGGCGAACTTGATAAACGAGGGATTTAAGTGTGTGTAACGAAATCTAGCACTCTAAGCTCTTAGAAAAGAAGAAAGCAGAGCTCTGCCACGATCCCCTGTAAAATGATTTAACTCCTGCAGCTATTTCCACTTGTTCTACTTGAACAGAAAAAGCAGTTAAATGAAAATATATCACCGAGAGACAGATTCTGATCCTGCGGTCTTCCATCCTCCGTATGAAACATGAAGTGTTTCAATAGGCTTCAGCAGGATTGCTGGTGTGCAGATGATCTGCAAAACCTGGCATGAACAATGGGAGCTGCAGGCAGCCCATCCGAACTGGAGACTCCTGTCAGTCACCAGCTCAAATAAAATGCACTTCAACCTGCAGTGTATTTTGGTGGTTCACACCGCTTTCTGCAGTGTGGGGTAATCACACACTACTGATGCAGGGATCCCAAGCTCAAAGTGCTTTAAAAAAACTTCCAATATTTTCACTCGTGTCCCCATACGATTCTGCCAGATGTGATTTTACTGCAGGTGTACAAGGACGTTGTATCACTGGAAGGAAGCATCAGGGGATTCCAGGTGGCTGGATATGAGAGAAGGTGTCTCTTTGGTGAGATGTGATCCACTAACACAATACTTTATCCCGCAATTCCTGGGAATTACGGGATAAAGCTTTATTTTGTGGCTTAACACTGTGCTACAATGCAGAGCACAAAGTATTGGAGCATCTAAAATTCAGATGATGGGCAAGGGCGGCAGTTCAGCATGGAACAGTGCTTGCAGAGTAATAACAATTAGTAGCATTCTCATCCACTGCTTTTTGTAGTTACCCCGCTCTGTGGTAAAGCTGACGTTGTTAAGCAAAGCTGCGTAGCTCTGGTAGATGACTTGGTTACAAGCTGCAGAAGTCCAGTGTGCAGATTATTTCTCAGTAGTGCTTTTACGCCAATTTACAAGTGCAGAGAATATACTGAATATTAGATCATGACGTTCAGGAAATCCTGAGAGAGATCCAAGTACTGTGATTTGGTTGAGAAATTGTTTTAAAATCCAGTGTATGGCTAATTAACCAATTTTGTGTTGTCAGGAGCATTTGTTTGATAATTATTGACATTTTCTATGTATTGTCCTGACAGCCGGTGTTGGCTGATGCTGCCCAAGTCCACCTAGTGCTTTTGCTGGCATGAGGCTGAAATGAATCAGCACCTGACAGATAAACAGAGGACCTGGGTTCTTTGTTCTCTTTACTTGCGCACTTGGTAAACACACTCAGAATATTTTCAGCCATATCAAGTAACTGGATATGAACAAGGTGAGATGCCACATGGGTTTCTGTGTCTTCTGGATTTTCTGGATAAAACTGTCTTTGAACATATTTGCAACCGTGCAGCTTGGCTTTGAGCACATCTTGGTGTCTTGAGCTATTGTAAGCTGTGTCTGTCCTTACCTACCTGGCCTTATAGCCTCTTAAACCTCCCCTGCAGATGGGGAAGGTCCTAGGTCTTACACCTGCCTGCTGCAGCTGAGGACACTGCTGATCTGCAATGGATTGTTGAGCTTTGTCTTCTGTGCTGAAGGCCACCTAGAACATGTGGCAACATGCTTCATTTTTAGCTTTGCAGTAAGCCAATCTGCTCGGAACTACCCCTAACTAATTGCAAACAACCCCTGCTTCTGGCTGGTTTGTGGTTAGGTTGCAGCCTCCTATACCCTTTTCCCATTTGAAGAGCGGGTGTAGGCAGGCTGAGGGGAGCCGGGTGGTTATAAAGCAGGCTGATGACATTTTAGATGTCAGTGTGAACTTGGCCTTCATTTTCCTTGTGTCTTTCAGGAAATGCCTCGGGAAGGCCATCAAATAAACACCAGTGGGCAGGGCAGTGCTCACACAATGAGGTTCTTTGAGTAACGTAGATCAAATCCATTTAAGATACAGCGAGACAAAGTAGTCTGACAGAAGAGCTGGACTGCCTGTCACCCAGCAATGGAGTTTCCCGAGCTCACTGCGAAGTTTTAGGGCTGTATAGCTGCCTTGCATCTCTTTCTCATGCCACTCCTTCTAGTCAGATAACCACAAACAGACCTACTTCAATGAACTGGGTTTCTTCGGCTGTGTTTGGGAACCCAGGATTGCCTGAATACCAGAAGATGAACACCACAGGCACAGCAGAACTACTCATTCCCCTGAAAATTTGTCTGCTTTGATGTCTCTGGGGCAGGGCAGGCTATGCTTGGGGTCTAGATGATGGGATAGCTCTTGTGTAAAGTAGACAATATACAGATTGAGCTAAATGACACCTTCCAGCCTTTCCTAGGGCAGGGCTCAAGTTTTCAGCAACATAGAGCTCACACAAAAAGCAATCTCTAGTCAACCCAGAGGGTAAACAGGATGGGATGTGGAGTCACAGATGTGGCACATTTTTCTACTTTTGCCAGATTTGTGCTGTAAAGAGGTGCTAATGTTTCAGCTGGGGCCTTCCCTGGTGCTGCCCCCAGTGTGAGAGCAGGGCTGTCTCCTTGCTGCTGGGAGAAGCTGTGGATAGCCCTGGGCCTGCTGGAGCCCAGGCTGGGGACAGAGCTTGCTGTGCCCTCAGCAAGGTCTCATTAGACCCTCAGTTGATGAAAGCAGTCCCTGAAGCCCACAGGGGCGATCTGCCCTTAAGGAGCGCAGCAGCTCTTGTGTGGCAGCAGGAAATACCCGTGGGTTTGTTTCACCTTTTTCTGCCTGAGATATGGGCCTCAGGGTCCTGTGTGTGGGAAATGCTGCACCATCCTTGAAAAAAAAAATGCTAGTGTTGGTATAAATGTAGGTTTTGGTGGCAGGGCGGTGGGGAACCAGGCCTGGTCTGCCAGTGGCGAGCCCGAGGCTGGGAAACCCTTCGCAGCCCGGCACGGTGCCGTGTTGCAGGAATGACAAAGCCACGTAACAGAAGCTCCCTGAAAGGCTTTCAGAAGTCAGAGCAGCCGTACGGCAGCCCGGGAGCTTGTTAGCTCCCTTGCTCCATCGGCCTTGCCATGAGCGAGAGCCCCCGTCATTGCCACCTCGCCCCGCTGTACCTCAGGCCCCGCGCCTGCCCCACCTGCTCAGGACAGACCCCCAGACAGACAGACGGACGGACGGACAAGGATGCACTTGCTCTTCCCCCCACACTTCTTTTTCTCCCCTTTTCCTTCCATGGCTTTTTGCTTTTAAAGGTTGCTGCTGACAAATCTATCTATTTGGGGCAAATTGTCAGTGAGAAACTTCCGCTCGAACTCTTTGGGACAAAACTGCCTCTTTGAAAGGGTAAATCCCGTTGCATGAAGGTCTGAACAATGGCCAAATGTGTTGCTGCTACTGCTGCCGCTGCTGCTGAGGCCGGGGCTGTGACAAAGAGCGGATTAATTGGTGCCGCGGCTGACTGGTTCGAGATGGCTCCACTCAGCCCGCGCCGCGGGGAGCCCCATTGACTGGGCCCCGAGTCCCACTTTTCACAAACTCCAAACAAAAGTCAATTTCTTTTTTATAAGGCGAGGGAAGAAAAAAAAAAATCAGTTCATGTTTGAGCTCGGGAAGTTGACTTGTTGGATTATAGGGCGTCATGCTCTCTCTGTCTGTCTCTCCCATGCTTTAAAGTTGCTTCTCCCCCGACGAGAAGAGTGAAGGGAGAAAAATGGAAGCAGAAGGGAGCCGTCCCCATCAGCACGAACGTGAGCGTGGTCTCCAGGGATCAGGAGTTGCCCAGCAGCCTGGACTATGCCTGACCTCTTCTCCAGTGGAGATAAATGTCTCCAGGTTGTTGTCAAAGGTGGCTGCAGCACTTTCAGTCCCTAGGTAGACAGTGCCGTCAGGGAACGAGACCACGCTGGTGTGATTGAAGTCAACATATCCATACGAGGCACTGTGACCAGCGAGGTCTCCTCCCCTGTTCTAACAATGATGGTGTTCTCATGGGAAAGTGGGCAACACAACTAGATGCCTTGTGTTCGCCTTGCTTGGCCTTGGACTTGCCCTGAGTCAGAGCAGGTCCCTCTGGGGAAAGCAGAATGAGCTCCGCAGGGCTGCATCCCGCGTGCTTATAACAACTACTTTATATATATGAGCGATCAGAGACTGAGAGAGACAAAAACCAACAAAAACAAACCCGGGGGATTACTCCTGTTCATGCAGATGTTAATAGCCATTACCAAGTTGGCACAGTTTCTGCGGCTGAGGTTGCGCTGGAACATTTTAGGAAGTTAATCCCTGTAATTGCTTTGATAATCTTGTGGTATTTGTGATATCACTTAATCAATATTTAGCTCTTCTTTTGGAAAGAAGTGATCCCCAAATACAAGAAAGAGGCTATTATCAGATGTAACTGCTGACCCTCTCCTCCTGGCGGTGGTATAGTATCAGATCTCCTAATTACCTGCAATTTATTTGCATATATTTTGTCCTTGCAAGGGGACATCTTACACTGGGTTCTATTTCTCCCTTGTCTGCAGCACAGAGCCTTTGATCTGACGCTCACTAATTGCTCTGACACACTGCGGAAGGAGCAGTGCATCTCAGAGTTAAAGTTAATTTCCCTTTATTTTTTAAAACATATTTTTTTCCAACTTATTCTAACTTTAAGAGGAAACACAGTGTGTTTTACCATCCAGTTTTGCTGCAGACAAACAGAGCATGAAACTAGGGTAGCAGGGCACAGAGTGCAGCAGTTTTTAATTTCCCAGTTTGATTTGAAGTTCATGCTAATTCTCCTGTGTTACGTCTCCGTGTGCTATGAGCATGAACCTCTGATATTTTAAGGTCCATGTAAACTGATTATGGGTTTTATTCCACACACTTTCCAAGTGGAACTAAGTTTATAGAAATGGGTACAGTGAAAGCCAAACAGTAGGAACATCTGCTTGTGTTATCCACGTAACTCTGCAAGTACAGTCTAATGTGAAAAGAGCCCCTGGCTTCATTGCTGAGCTACAAGATTTAAAAAACAAACAAACAAACAAAACTAAAGAGAATGAAAGAAAGAAAGAAAGAAAGAAAGAAAGAAAGAAAGAAAGAAAGAAAGAAAGAAAGAAAGAAAGAAAGAAAGAAAGAAAGAACCCAAACCTTGAACTTTTGACTGTGACCTTCACTATGCCACAGCATTTGCTTTTATTCTGCACTGTGTTCTAACTTACCATTGGAAATCCTCCACTATTTTCCCAGCCTGATTCTCTTTCTGTCTGTATTATAACCTATGTATAGTTCTGAATTAATCTATCTTTAATTTTATCAGTAAACAGGGAGAACCATGAAGTCAACAGATCTGTAGAAAGGTCAAATTATTGGTTTCATTATCTTCCTTTTTTCCTCCTCATGAGAAACTATGTTTCTCAAGGAAACTATGAAGATGTGAAAGGTGAAATCTCACATTTTGCATCATCTGGCATTGATGACTATAGACAACAGAGAGATCCTGTGCTGGGATTTTCCTTACTGTTGGGTTCTGTCTTAAAATCTTCGTGGCTTCCTAAGAGGAGCTTCATTAGTGTGCAGAAGACAATACAAAGAATTATTCTTTTCATTGTGCCCCTCTTCTTATGCTTCTGGCTGTCAGCTACCAACCTAACCTAAAACTAAAGATGGCAATTTTCAGCAGAGCAGCTGAGCTGGGGGGAAATCCAAGGGAAGGAATGGTCTGATATGTCAAAGGTGTTGGAAAAATCAAAGGGTAAGAGGCTGGAGAAGAGGTGGTTAGAATTGACTAGAAGGACATCATTAGTGATTTTGGAGAGAGCAATTCCTGCAGCGTGAAGTGGCTGAAAACCAGACTGCTGAGTGTCAGAGAGGTGAGTTCAAGAGAATGGGAGTAAACTCGTCATTTGAAAGGATAAGAGGTAAAGGAGATGAGAAAGGCATAATGGTATGTAGGGGAGGGCTGTTTTTGCAGGGACTTCAGAGGCTTATTTGAAAACAGAGGAAGAGGGGGTCCATAGAAAGAGTGTGCTGGTGAGTCTGGAGGAGAAAAGTGCTAAGCAAAGAATGAGGAGGGATGGGAGGAGGCTGAAGGCACACTGGCAGGGAGCGTGTGAAGAAAAGATTATTTTTTTTTCCAAAGGTAAATGAAAAGATGCAGAGGGTGAGCACAAGGGTCCAAAGACATTCACCAGAGCCCGTGCAAGGATGAAATGAAGCAGTGGGGAGGCTGGCAGTTAGTGGTTAGTGGGTGTGGGAGGGCAAGGGAAGCTGAAAGGAGAACTATGTGTACCTAAAATCAGGCTGATGGGCTAACGCGAGGACAAAACAAGACAAAGAAATCAGAGCAGCAGCCAAAAGGTAACTGGAAAGCGTGCAAGGTTTAAAAGGCAGAAACAGCCATGCAGAGAGGTCAGCGACCACCTTTTGAGCTGGCAGCTGATGCCTGAAGATCTGAAAGTAGGGCTCAAGCTGCAAGAGCAACGAGAAAAACCCAATCAGCAAAAATGAGGAGGAAGAGGAAGGGTTGCCAGGAACACATCACAGGGCAGCAGCTAAGGAAAAAGAGAAAAAAGAGACTGGCACCACAGTTGGTGGACATAACAGAGTTCACAGTGAGGCAAAGCGAGCTGGGGAGATGGCAATGCTATTATGTACTGAGGATTTTGACACGTTAATCTAGTTTCAGGTGTGGCCATAAACAGTTGTCCTGCCTCAGCTGGTGTAATCAGGAAATATAAAGGAGTCTCTTCAAATAAAACAACAGTGGTGTTGTTCTCCTCATCTTTCCCCAGGCAGAAGGAGACTATATTGCAGCTGGTAAACTATGTGTTCTGGCTGGTGTCTGGTGTAAACTGCCCCAGTTCAAAAAACAGGGCTGGTTTTTGATGTCCAGAGAAATATCAGCAATAAATCATTTAAGAGCTTTAAATCTGAGGTCCTGGTACCCTTGTGTCCCATGGAAACACATTTCCCTTGCTTCTGACTGTGAAAGGCATAGGTATAGGTATCTCCTTGCCACTGCAGGATAATGAAAAGCCAAGGATGAGCTGTTCTGCAGGGCACGCTGGTGTGCTGACTTCTAGAGCAGGGAGGAGAGCATCTGAGCAAGCTTAACACTCAGTATGGCTTTACTTTTGGTGGTGGTACTGCCAAATGTACTGATTTTTACCTTCTTTCCGTCTGCACTGAGTAGCATTGCTGAACCCTCTCTGTAGCCAGGGAAGAACCTAGGGCTGCTTGTTTTCTTTTTTTGTCCTTGTAAGAGACTTGGGAATCCTCTGAACTTCACAGATATTAGGATTTGATCCTGGACAGAAGGACCTACCTCCTGTGTTGGATGCTCCCTACCTAGAGAGTCCAGTGTTCAGCAAACGGCTCTCTTGCTAAGGCTGAGCAAATCACTTTGCTTGTGCTCTTGGTTTTCCCTTTGATGCCTAAGATCAACATACAGGTGCTGATATGAACTTGTAGGCACTAAAAGTACTTGCTTTTAGAGATAAAGCCTACATCACATACAGAGATGTTCTCCCTACATCTCTGTTATTGCACAGTACCGAGCATCTTGGTCACCCTTACTTTGTTTAAGACTTCTTTGTGGGTCTAGTCCAGCTCTAGTCCAGCTCATCCACAAAGATCTGGCAGCATCCAGGGGCACGAAGAGAAAACAGAATATAAGTTATGCTTCTTCATACCACAAGAGTTTTGTGGATGGCTCTTGGCTTCCAAGAGAAACAGTCTTATTGCATCAAAATCTTATGAAGGTGATCTTTGCATTGGGTACTACATTTTCTGCTGTAAGTTAGGCATAAATTAGGTGAAGGTAGAGATGATTTTCATGTCTGCCAGACATGCAGATGCTATAATGCCTGCCAGGATGCCAGTGCACTGGTCGGCGCTGTGCTCACCCCAAGCAGGGCTCAGCCCCGTTAGGGAGATGTGCAACCCCTGTGTGGGGACAGTGGGGTGTCGCTGAGTGTGAAGGACTGCTGCCGATCACACAAAGGTGATCAGAAGTGATTAAGCCTCCTGCTTCTCAGAGACCAGGCTGACAGGTAGGGAAAGAGAAACTAATATTTATTTATTTATTTATTTATCATGCAAATTAAGCACTTTTGGTGCAGAAACCACCAAGAGGCAATTAATGTTCAGCTTTGCTTTGTGTGTGGTTGCTTTTATAACTGAGCTCACTTTCAACCGACTAGGGCTGACATCTCTATGGGCTTCTTCTCCAAGAAAAGCTAAGAGTGTGGAGAAAGCCCAGATGAGCCTCCTGCGATGGGAAACCAGCTCATCCCACCCATCCAGGCTGAGGAGGGAGCAAAGTAGAGTTCCTAGCCCAGGTGATAGTGCTGGAGTTAGAAGATTTGCTGTTCCTGAGGTCCACCTTCAGCCAAGGTAGTTGGATAAAATGAGCTATGTGCTCAGGACCTTGCTACCAATTTGACCTTAAAAAGATAATTTTGTCATAGTGAGAAGACAAGTTAAATGGATTTCAGGAGCCCTGGTTTACATTCTCTGCCTGTAACTTCTTTTTACGGTTGTTTTTGTGAAAGTGTGGCAGTTTCTGGATAACAGCTGAGAGTAATTCAATTTAACACTAACAAGTCTATCTGGCAAAAATAATTGATTTCCTCCAGAAAGGGAAAGGCTGAGCTGGAGGGAGGCATCCATCTCTAGCTGCTGCTTCTTTCAAAGACTGTGAAACATGACTTAGCATCAGAGAGTCAGAAGTCAAGTCAACTTCTGGGTGCACACAAACCCTATGTGTTGTGTCAAGAAGAGAGATAATTAATGTCTTTGTTGCTGTGTAACATTTCTATGGAAATATTTATTCTGTTTGAAATAACAAGGTCCAAAGTGTCTGTTATATGCATTACTGGGGAATAAGACTTATGATTTCTTCTACTGATTGTCAACCAGGTTTTCCAAATTCATTAGGCGTTGGATTATTTAAGATGCAAAGGCAGTTAAAACAGTATCACAAGATATCTAAACTATTTCCATCAGGACCCTCTGTTGTGCTTGGTGTTGTATAAACAAATAGAGGAAATGAATCTTACCTGATTTTAGAAATCTGAACTGCAGAGTTGGTTATCTCCATCTCCCGCTATGGTGAGAAAAAGTCATTTTTTATGATGCATTCCTCAGATCAATCTTAGGTTTTGATTTTTAGGTGAGACAAACTGCATCCTAAAAATACCCATTTACAGAATAGTAGGCATCCTAAAAGTAGCTCTCTAATTCCTGCCAGGTGAATCTCAGTGATAGTCTTTAAGGACCTTACTGTTTAAGAGGGCAAAAAGGACAAAGGATAGAAGAAAGGAAATTATCTCCATCACACAAACAGGGAGCAGAAGAAACAGGGAGAGGCTGAAGGTGGGATTCACCTGACCACAAAACTGACATTTGCGGTAGTAACTGTAAATGTTCAGATTTGGTATGTGGACTCTTAATAGACCAAATAAGGACAAATTCTTCTGGGGCACAGTGCATCCATCCTATATCAGACGTCCAAAGTAGGCACTTCTGGGCTAGCAGTGGTACGACTTCTTTCTTTCCACTGACTCAAGAGGGATCCAGTCTCTGAAGGCTCAGATGGAATTATCTCCACAGGGCTATTAAAGGTCAGGTGAGATGAATACCCAGCTCCATGTCACACAGGGGGTTTATGTTGGTGCCTGGTAATTAATCCAGTTTTCCTGAGAACGTTAACAGCGACGGTCTTCTAGGAAGACCTCTTCCCAAATACTCCACCCAAGGCAGAGACTAATGCTGAGGACCTTGAGTGCTTTCAGCTCTGTGAGTCGTTGAGCTACAAAGAGCAATACGTAGCCATTGATGTGGGGTCACTTGTCTCTCAAAATGTCTGTCCTGTGAACGACCAGGTAAAACATTGCCTGGTTACAGCGCTCAGTCACAGCAAGGCAGAGCATCAGGCCTCCAGCTGCCCAGAGGGAGGGAAGGTGTGCTTCATCTTTCCTCCAGCCTGACCCCATGCACGCCATTTGATTGTTTTTCCCCAACTACCAAACCTTAATGATGCCAAATCGCCTTTGGGACCTTGCAGGCAGAAGCGTAGGAGACTTGTTTAACTGAAGGTATTTTTTGAAAGGTGGCATAGTTCACGTTTCCTCTGAGTTAGGTATCCATGGCCAAGCCGTTCCAGTGACATCGAAGGGACACTCGGGAGGATGATTGATAACCCTTGCACCACCCGACTGGAGAACAGAGCAAGGAAACAGTAGGCACCTTCTTACCTGCCAATTATTCTCTTTGAAAATGTACACATGGTGGCAGAATCAAACCATCAAAAAAAGAATTGGACTATCTGAAAACTCAGACCATGGCTTGGCATGCTGCATTTTGCATGGCTATAGCTTTCATATCTGATCAGTTCAAAGCCTTTTTTTTTTAAAAAAAAAAAAAAAAAAAGCAATTTCAATGAAAAAATACACCTGTAAAGATAGAGAAAATGAATCAAAGTGACCATTTTCCACTGTGAACCAATGGCAGTGATGGATAAGACTGGAGACCACCTGATTTTTGGGCCTCCCTTAATCATTATAACATGCTTTCTCCTCAGATAATCAAAAAATTTCTCCAAGCTATTATTTTGTCCTAATCTTTCTTTCTTTCTTTCTCTCTTTCTTTCTTTCTTTCTCTCTTTCTTTCTTTCTTTCTCTCTTTCTTTCTTTCTTTCTTTCTTTCTTTCTTTCTTTCTTTCTTTCTTTCTTTCTTTCCTTCCTTCCTTCCTTCCTTCCTTCCTTCCTTCCTTCCTTCCTTCCTTCCTTCCTTCCTTCCTTCCTTCCTTCCTTCCTTCCTTCCTTCCTTCCTTCCTTCCTTCCTTCCTTCCTTCCTTCCTTCTCTCTCTTCTCTCTCTCTCTCTTTCTCTTTCTCTCTCTCTCTCTCTCTCTCTCTCTCTCTCTCTCTCTTTCTTTTGATGTAAATGTTAAGCTCAGTTCAGTACATCCTGTCCAGGATTACAGGTTTTACAATCAAATATTTGTGCAGGGATGCACATCCATATATTTGTATTGGAGAGCAATTATTACTCTCTTCTCCACTACTCTGTTGTCCTGTGCTGAGTAGAGAAAACTAAGAACAATTAATTTCGTGTATCTCCCATAAGCCAAAGAAGCACTCTCAATCTTTACTTTCAAGAAGCAATTAACTTCAGGTTTATTAGTCAAGTTGTGCTACGAAGTTTCAATCTTTCATTGTACACTGTGAATTTTAATTACAATTTATTAAAATAATTTAATTGACTTCAGTCAATGGGCGTGAATGAGGGCAGAATTTCCCTGAGAAAGCTGTAGACAGAAGAAAAGGCCACCCATCCTAAATGCCTTCTGCCTGCCCTTTTTTTTTGGTTGCATCAGACTGTTTGAAAGAGGGCTGCATTTATCATCTTTGATGCCTCCAGCTCAATGGTCAATTCATATTAGATTCCACAATAGGCAGTGAACCAAATTCATCTCTGATACAATTCCATTGACTTCAATGGTCTTACCACAGGGATTAATCTGGCCTAATATTATAGTATTAGACTACGTGTGTGTGTACTATTAGCCCAGGCTCTTTGCTTGAGATCATGCCGGGTAAAAGCTGATAGCTGTTGCAGTTGCAATTTGCTCAAGAAATCCAATTCCTTTTGTTGACCCACTGAAGTTCACATTCCAAAAAAAAAAAAAAAAAGAAAAAAGGAAAAAAAAAAGACCCAAACCCCCTTCAAATCCCTAGCCAATTTGAAACTGCAGCTGAATTTAGATGCATATTTGCTAATTTGGTTTATTATGCATGCAAATATTGGTATAAAAGGTGTTTCAATTATTTTCTAAGGCAGGGACCTATGCATTCTCTGCAGTCACAAAGAGTTTAAATGGAGTTATTTTTCCCTGCCTATAATCGTTCTCCCTTTTAAGTACCCAGGCAGAAAAAGTAAGTTTACTGCTTCTAGCACAATGGCTCTCTTCACTTTTAGGTTTGGGAGACCTGGGTGACCTACGAAAGTTAATTAGAAGGTTAACAAAGACTAAGGCAGAGTAGAATACAGCGCCTCTCCTCCAGCCAAAGATGTCATCCATTAATTAGGGAAATCGTTAAGGTGGCCTTTATTGAATCCATAGAAAATCGGCAGTTGGCGGTCGACAGTTTTGATCAGATTTTCCTCTCCCCAATAATACTACCCTTAATCGGAGGAGAAGCGGAGGGTTCGGGGCGGGTACGGGAGGGGTGAAGGGGGGGAAAGTGTGTGCGCGCATAGGGGGAGTATGTGTTTCAGCGACATTACAGTTAAACAGCCGCCAATTGTGACGGCTTTGATTCTCAGGCTTACATGGCATACTTTGTCCATGATGTAATCTTTATTGAACCTGGAAGCTTGGGGGTGGGGGGCAGGGGGCAAGCGAAACTCGCTGCCGCTGCTTGCTGCCGCCGCTGCCGCTCAGCCGCAGGAAGCCCTGGGAGTTAATATTGCAGTCATCATAGGCAGAGCTGGCTGCTTTGGCATGGTAATACGCTATCTGACTCCCCTTCTCCCCTAGCACCACGGCCGGCTGCTTCTAGCAACGAGAGCAAACAGCCATCTGCACAACAGACCCTTCATTTCTCCACGAATACATTCACTTCAAAGTTGAAGGGCCTTTTTGAAGACCTCAGATTTTTTTATACCCTTTTTTTTTTTCCCTACAGTACCAAAGTGGTGTTGCTATGGAGAATTTCCAGTGAAACGTTAGACAATCCCAGCGTTTTAACATGTATATTTTTTAACCTACTGGGAGAAACCGGCTTACTTTTCATATTTTTCCCTACGTGCTGAACAAGGACAGTAGTTACAGCAAGTGTGTCCAGCGTTTTAACCAAGAAAGTGACCTAGCATCAAAGCAGTGCTCTGCTGGGACATGGGAATCCATCATTTTCCAGAGGAGGAAGGCAAGGACAAGGGCGACTGCAGTTTGGGATGTTTATGTTAAAGCAGTGCTGTCCTACCTCCGACATCCTGAAGCCTATGGGCTTGGTTTGAGGGTTTTAAAAAATGCAGAATTGAGCTGTTGGGATGTTTAGAGGTCTATATCCTGTGCACCACATGGTACAAAATGTGTTAGAAAGATATATATATATATATACTTTTTTTTTTTTTTTTTTTACGATAATTGGATGACTAATAGTTTAATTGACCAGTCTTCTTCAGGAGAAATTACACATAGTTTCAGGCCATTAGAGACTAACAAGCTCCAAAAAGAAAAATCTAGCGCTCAATCTTGCATTTTATATTCTGGTAGAAAGATTCTTCACGTTAGCATGAAGTTCTCTACCATAAAGTGTTCAAATATTAAATACCAAGAAAAAAATTGCTACATTTTAGAACCAAGTTTCAATCTGAGATGCACAGCATCAACCTTATTTCTTACATATTTTTGAGCACTGTGGAAGATTGTTTTATTTTTTATATAACCTATAATTAAGCATCTCCTGTAAAATATTTCAGCCTTTACCTAGTATTTCAAGATGTAAAATAATGTTACAGTGAAAGCAAGTATCAGCACAGAAGCAGTAGCAAAGAAATGACGAGCTTCCTGGATACTCCATGCGACCCCCAGCTTGTCTGTGTCCTTCTCATATCAAAAGGGAGACGAAGCAAGGTTTACTCCACAAGTTAGGCTTTCTCTGTGCTTTGAACAGCTCACAGAGAATTGTGATTTGACCTGGAGAGGCGTTGTGTTCCCACAGCTCTGTTTTGGGCTTTTTTCTCGTTTAGGCTAAGAAACAAACTAACTCACCCATTGTGTAGCCACTGAGGTCTCCAGATAAAGTGCTATAAGAGTGCCACACGCTATTATGCTTTTATTACGGAGCAGCAGTAGCTTTTCAAGAGTAACTGTGGATTTTTATATGTTTTCCTACTGCCTTTTGTCTTCTAGTAGCAGTCCTGTGGTTTTGAGAGCTTCGTTCTCTGCCTGGAGGAGGGTTCCTAAATTTAAGGTGGCATCTTTAGGAGGCTTTGGAAGTCATTCTGGGTAGGTGAATGCAGGGTTCCTGTTACTTAGATGTATTTTTGAATCACTGGAGCTTCCATATTAAAGTATGTATGAGGGTGAAGAGCTGGTGTCAGCTGTATTTAACTTCAGCACTCTTGTGATAAATCTCCTGGCAACATTGAATAGCATTTGGAGAAAGCCCTGGTGTAAGCGGTGTATTACTCACAGAGATGATGTCCAGAGTAGGGACAGGATGAGGACATCTCAAGGGAGGGAGTTGTTTCTTTTAGCTATGGCTGTAAGGTGTGTATGAAGGACAAGAAGGTGACTTACAATTTTTTTAAATTTTTATTTATTTATTTATTTATTTTCTGAGCCAGTGCTCCTGGAATTGCAACCCAAATTTGCATCCTTGGTCTGGAATTTGATGATGATCACTTGACTGTGATTTCAGTGTTAATACATCTTTGATAAAGCTGGTAAAAGGTGCATACTAGTATTACTTTTTAACCACGTTCAGTATAGGAACACTTAGAAGTGACTGAGAAGAGGAAGAGTTCTTTTTTGTTTGTTTGTTTGTTTGTTCTGGTAGTAAACCCACTTATTTTTCAATTTCCCAAAAAGGAACAGAAAGGAATTGGTACAGGAGATGAGGAAGAATGCTGGCAGAAGCCTGGAGAGGCTTCACCCAGGTCCCTTGATGTCCATGAGCCTGGTTGTGGCTGCCACTGCAGGTGCTCCTCCACCATACTAAAAGTACCATGGGAAGGATGTCTGGGGAAGACCAGGTATCTGGAGGAGAGTTCCTAAATTTAAGGTGGAGTCTTTGAGAGGGGCAGTAATTCTGCATATCTTTAGGCACCTACTCCTGTTTCAGTGTCCTTTTGTATCCACGGGAGCAGAGGAACACTTGAAAAACACATTCTTTTGACATTTTTCCATTCTAATAAAGGAACTGTGGTATATCTAAATTTCAGTGTAACAGCTTGTGGGAGGTCATAAGCTAAACAGGAGGAATAGGGAGCAGTCAGATCAAGGAAAACCACTCTTTGGGTTTCTCAAGAAGTTACCCAATTTATATTTTTAATAATTATCTGGGTGCAAAATGAAACACCATCATCTATTCAGAGAAGGGCAGGAATATCCAACAGGAAGAGCTGATAGCTTTTACAAATAGAAAAACTATGATTTGTAATTGTGTAAAATGGATTTATGGATGAATTAGAAGAATTTCTGCCTGAAGCCAGAAGTTCATTACTTAGAAATGCAAAAGGGGAAAAAAAAAAAGACCTGTTACTGACCACACTCTGATCATGGGACACTAGAGCTATAGGGTTGCCAAGTAGGCAAATGCAATTTTAGGTTACTTCAAATGAGCTGTTTCCAGTGGAGAAAGAATAAAAATAAATAAATAAATAAAATAAAATAATTGCTGTGCTCTGCCATGCACTGCGCCTTCCTGTGAAATTCTATGAACAAAACCTACAGAAATTGAGGATGTCACAAATAACCCAAAATAAGGTCTAAAATCTCAAGAAAAGGGCATGAGACTTCACTGAAGGGATTAAAGCAGCATCTGAAGGCTGTGTTGAAAGGCTTGGGAGATGGCCTGGGACTGGAGGTAAAATTTTTGGGGGGCAGCAGAAACTGGAACAGGTTCAAAACAGATGAATAAGGAACCAGTAACCAGATGGCTGAGGACCAGCAGCTTTTCCGGGGACAGGGGAGGCCAAGGAAACTTTGGCAAGTAAACTGGAGGTTACTAACTGAGCAGGACTGCAGTGAGGATTCAGAAAGCTAAAAATACCAACAGCACAAGGAAATCAGAAAGTTGCAAAAGTCGGAAACCTGATGTGGAATTAAGGACT
Source organism: Anas acuta (assembly GCF_963932015.1). Taxonomy (NCBI): domain Eukaryota; kingdom Metazoa; phylum Chordata; class Aves; order Anseriformes; family Anatidae; genus Anas; species Anas acuta. The sequence continues at coordinate 71,475,305 of NC_088981.1, forward strand.
TCTGTGGACTCGTCTCACTGTTATAACTGCAGAAACTGGAAGGGAAGAAGTCAGACTGACCACTCCAATATATAAAAATATAAAAACATATATAAGGAGGGAAGCCCAGAACCTTTTATATCAATGTTTAACGTGCAGCCTAAATCAATGGCAGAGAAAATAGGCAGAAATAGTGTTTCCCAGGAACCAAACCATTCTGAAGCCTCACCTCCAGCAAAAATAAATGCTGGGGTTATCCACACCGTTTCCAAGACACGACACGCAGTGTGGAGTCAGAAACCAGTCCTGTAGGCTGGGGTTCAGCAGGGATCTTGGAGAAGAGAAGGGAAGAAGCCACCTCAGTAGTGGGGGAACCTGAGGAGCTGTCCTTCCTGGCACGCCTCCAGCAAGGGCTGCCAAGATGCTTTGGCAATGGACCAGTTCAGAGGGACTCAGCTGGGCTTGGCCTGGGCTGCAAAGATCGGTGAAAGGAGGCCAAAGGCATCCTGAGAGGTGCTGGAATTTGCCACGGGGCTTGGGTGCAGCTCTGCAGTGAGAGGGGACGTCGCTGGAGGAGGGAGGCAGGACACTGTGAGGGTGGGGGACAGTCTGGTAGGAAGGATGGGAATCCTGCTGATGACATTTCTGAGTGATAAGAAGAAATGTTACGTGTTCGTGAGGCAAGGGAAGTGGTTGCTACAGGAAGCAGCCCTGTTAATTGCTCATTTAATTGCTCCGCAGCTGGTTGCAGAAGGCCAGTCATGGAAGTGTGAGGCCTAGCTCCAGCAAGAGAGGGCTGAGGCCCTCAAAGACGTTGTGTGGATGAGGTGGAGGACCTGAAAGCATCTGATCTGCATGATAACACCTTACAGGAAAAGATGTTATCATGCAGCCTGTGCTCTGCCAGTGGGAGAAAGCAGGGAAGATCCCCTGAGCTCTGGGAAACCTTGGTGGTGAGAGCTCCTGGGGTGGCACCTGCATAAGTACCGTTTTTACTTCCTCATTAAAATGAAGCAAATAATTAAAATATCACTGGTTTTACTTCATCAGCAAGACTAAAAGCTTACCTTTAGAGGCACTGCAGCATTAAGCAGCCCCACTTTGGGGACAAGGTGCTTTACAGACCACTGACGATAAGTACTGAGGGGACCTGCAGGTGCTTTCAGCAGTAACTTTGATGCCACCCCCAGGTCTGGTTACAGACGAGGACAGCACATACTTCAATACAGGGCAGAGCACGCCGAAGGGGATCATGCTGCGATATGTGCAATGAATGCCACGAGCAGGTAACACCCTGGGCAGTGCAGCAGTCCAGCCTGGTTTCTGTACCGGGTTTTAAGACGAATTGGCAAGCGGCAGTGGAAGCAAAGAGCAGGAGTGAAGGGCAGGAGACAGCCTTTCTACTGCGTCAGTAGGCAGCACTTGAAAGTGCCGGCTTCTGGCTGACACCGAGTGATCTTGGAAGCGGTCACTGCAAAATAGGTCCCTCTCAGCCTGTCTGCTGTACTGAGATGGCTCTGGGCACGCTCGGGGCTGCTGCTAAGAAAGACTGCATTTACAACCGGCCTGGGATCAGATCAAGGCTGCCACTGAGCCCGAGCTTCCTGAAATGAGAGTTGCTGTGAAAAGAGGTACCTCCTCGTGGACACGCAGCCCCGTGAGAGAGAGTTTTCTCTAACAGAAAGGAAAATATGGACCTGCACAGGGCTCGGCAGTTTCCCGGGCAGTCACAGACATGCAGGGCTCTGTGGGGCTCTGAATTTACTACGGAGGCTTTACCTTCGGATGTGCCAGTATCACAGATCTGGGTGAGAAAGAGACACCACCACAGAGGTGTGTGAGAGCTGCTGCTTTCAAATTTGGGGTTGCTTTTGTCTTGGCCAATACTTGAATGCTACAGACACCTTTTCCCTGCTGCCTGGTGGAAGTGAGCTGCAGATATTGCTCTGAACCAGGTTGCTCAGGAGAGGTGCTCTAAAATGTGAGGTTGTCTCTCCACTTCCACAACGCATTCAGGTGCAAAGGCATGAATATTCTGGTGCATGCCATGAATACCACTAGACATAGCATCAGAGATGCCAGAGAAATGTAAGTATTTCCCAAATACCACACCTTGGATGTAGCATGCCGGGTAACTAGAAAATCTATTGGCAAATGATTCATCCATGTATGAACATCCATGAGTACTGTGGGACTGTCATTGGAACGAAGATCAAAGGGAAAATGATGTAAAGGGTGGTAAAACTTATCCAGTGATGATTCTGGTGCAAGCTGATGATCCTAAATACCTCATTGCTCAGTTCTGATCCATGTAAGCATTTTGAAACTGCCAGATATTTGGAGAATGCAAAAGTCTTAGGCAAACCTCTGATTAATGCTGAATAAAGAACTGGAAAGAGAGCACACAAAATTTGTCAATAAATTAGCAGTTTGCAAAAATAAAGCTGACGGGATAGGGCGGACATGGAGGAGCAACGAAGAAGCTGGTTAAGGATTTATAGAGAAGGGGTGCGGAAAAGGAAGCCCAAGCCTTTCAGTCTCCTCAACTTCTGCAGCCAGGAACATGGCAGATAAGGGAGAGAGCCTGCCGCATGGCTGCACATGGCACACACACAGCAGGCATTATACAGCTAGGGACTGTAGGTCACGTCATCAGCTGGGAGAAATCAGCGCAGCTTCATTTACTTTCATGGAGCACCACCAGTTCCCCCCAGCTGCAGATTCGGCTCCTCTGTGCCCTTCTGCTCCACAAAGTGAGCTGTTTTTTTCCCGGCAACTTTGTTTTCTGGGGTTTGTTATTGCTGTGGGGGTTGGGAGGAAAGCAAAGATGTGTCTTTCGGAAGCGGACCTTGGAAGTATCTGGGGAGATGCCTCCTTGCACAGCCACCCTTTGCCACCTTCTTCTGCCCCTGACACCAACTTGGTTATGGCATTTTTCCTGCCCACTGCTGTGGAGAGGGAGCCAGCCTCCTGACTCCTGAAAAGCCTTAAACTTAAGTTTCAGGACGATGGAAACATTGTTTACTTTATCCAAGAGAGGGAAAATCACAAGAGCTGTGATGGAGCCTCGAAGATTACCTGTGTAGTGATCAACTCAAGCCTCCACCTGCCACTCCAGACCACCACACTGAAGTGTGTCCCAGAGTGAAGAAAATGTGAAGTGAGGGATGGCAGAGGCCCAGCAGGTGTGGAGAAGATGGAAGCAACATCTGCAAGTCAGCAGATCTCTGCTCCGTACCTGCTCAGCAATGCCTACTTCATCAGGATGAGGCACCCCTGGGGTACCAGCTCCTTACCTAGCCCCACAGGAGTGACTGCCTAGGCTGCTGGTCCTACTGTCCTTGCACAATCCCAAATGGGCTGGCGAGCCCTCTGTGCACCATCAAACGCAGAGACCCACCAGAGGTAGAGGCTGGCAACGAGAACGTGCCACTTAATCAGCGGGCCCTGCTCTAATGGGCTGCAAAACAAACGCCGCTTCCCTCTCTGCCATATTGCTTACCGAATCACCGTGTAGTGAATAAAATGGAAAGCCAGGCTTTCCAGGTCATGAACTCTGGGCCGTGGTGGCCGTGCCAGCACCCTGCAAAGCGCCGAGCACTGCAACCCTCGCGGTGCCCGCGATGCTCCCCAGCGCCCTGCCCGCGGGGCACCCCGCGGCTCTCGGAGGCTGCAGCCTCCCCGATCCCCTCTGTAACTGTGGTAGGCTTCAGGTCGGGTTTATATTCCTTTTGGAAACCTTTGCCACATGTGCAAACAAGTTGCGCTGGGTGGTGCAATTTGAAACCGAAATTAAATGAAGAGGTGACGCGCCAACGGCGTACACAAAACAAGGGAAGCGTTTCCAAATCGCAGGCTGGGGAACGAGGAGTTTTTACATAATGGCAAAATTAGGGTTTGGATGACTGGTATTCTTCAGCAAACTTTTCAGAAATATTTCCTGGAGCAAACCCAAAGAGAGAATCCTCATTTACCCTATTCCTTTCAGCAGTAATTGAATTCACTTGTTTAGGGTTTCTGCCTCCTCCACCTTTCATTCAGCGGCGATGTGAATTCTGCTAATCTCTCCACAAAACAGGCAATCTCCTCCAGTCTCACTAACCATCATTCAGCCACCCAGCAATGCAAAATTGCTTTGATCCTCTCCGTTTACTTCACCTCCAAAAAAAAAAAAATTGTCTCCATTAAAAAATAAATAAATCAATAAAGTCTTTAATAAACTCTGCCAACAAAAGGAACCTGTACGGTTAGTTCAGCGGCTTTTTCCCCCAGAAAAGTGGGTTGTTTGGGAAGCCCTGGGAGTTAAGGACACTGCAAAAGTGGCTTGGGGAATGGGTACACAGTGTTAATGCGAGTGTCCGAGTGGTTGTGCAAGGCATGGAAAATTGTGTGGAGAAGAGGGAAAATGCAGGGAGCGGATTAGTGGTCACTCTTTCTGGACACTGCCTTGACAAGTAAACCTCTGTTAGAGATATTTCCAGACTACAACAGTGCTGCTGCATGCAGCTACCCGGCACTGTACTCGCACTGTATTAACTCAGACGAGCTTTGGGTGTCTTTTTGGGGAGGAGACACGAGCACCGTCTCCCCAGGGGACCACTGTACGTGCCAGTCACCTGCAGAGCCCCCAGAGCAATCTCCCCACGTTTTCCCAGGGCAGCTTACGGCAGCCTCCCTGCCTCCCCTGACTGCACATTTTCACTGGTACATATTCAAATCTTCATTGTTACAGCAATCAGCAAACTTCAGATATGGTTCGGAGAAAACACAGCCACAAATTCGTCTTCTCTGTTCTCCTTGGGAAAAGATCGGAATTGCAGAACCTGTAAAAGCTATTGTAGTCCTGTCTGAGAGGGGATACATCAAAATGAAGCTTTCCCAGCCCTTTTTTGTCAGATTATGTAGAAGCCACAAGCACAGTCATTTCTTCACATGCAAACGAGTGCTTTTTCTCATTCCTGTACATCCCCTGGAGCAGAGCATGGCTATCCTGATGTGCCACAGATCTCCAGAACCTCTGTGACTAATTTACAGGCTAATTTCCTTCTGCTTACCATCCCAGCCCGGTGATCATGAGAGCTGGTGTCGCAAAATGCCCTGCGACACCTGGAGAAAAGTTGCAGTGCTTTTGGCAGCACCCCTCAGCTGAGAAGGGCGAGGCGCCCCGCGAGCCCTCGGGGCAGGGCCGGGGAGCGCTGCGAGCGGGGCATTTTGCTGGCACGCAACTCACTCCCATTCCACGCGCAGCCGTGTGTCTATATGTGTGCTTTTATTTTCCTAGACACATTAGTTTTAGTTATTTATCCATTTGTGCTCCAGATAATTACACGCTGCGGATTCAATTGGATGCAGATTTATTCTTCACTTCCTGTCCTAAATTCTCCGCAATTAAACAGCTGCTGTGTGCTTGGTGTAATGAATTTACACAAAATCTGCGAGGGTTTGGCATAGCAGAAAGGTTGTTTGGCACGGGCCTGGGATGGCTACGTTACGTACAACTGGCACCCCCTGCGCGGGCCGTGCCTTCTCTCCCCAGCGAGCACCACCGCGCCGCGGTGCAGCCGCCTCGAGCCATGAGCGGGATGGAAATGGTTACAGATTCACAACTCGATTTGCCTGGCTGTTTTGAATGTCCTCTCCCGATCTGAAAAGAGAATTTCCTCAGCTTTCGATGAGCTAAGGCTTTTGGGAAGACCTAGATGGAGGGGGAAGGATTTATTCAGGAAGCCTCTTCTTGCGGAGATGCCTCCCCACCGTTTTGCCAGGAGATTTCTCCTGCTGCTCTGCTGAGAAAGCCAGAAAATACAGAACTGGGCTCTTTTACATATTTCTGCATGTACCATTTTGCACCATTTTGTGTAGTTATTGATCAAATGCAGGTCTGGAGGTTATCCTATCCCTTGCAAAGGCACGCAGAGAGCAGCATCTCTTGGTCCTCGCTGTCCTACACCCTGTCCTGCCCCACCTGGCTTGGAAGTGATGTCAGAGCCCTGTGTCATACAGT